>NC_069505.1:435993100-436013100 GCF_027579735.1 Bombina bombina | reverse complement strand
TGGTTTAATACGCAGGATAGGGATTTGTAAAGTTTACTGTCTGGCTGTACTCGTGTGCTCACTGTAAGCACAGAGACAAGAGTGTTTGGTATGTGATGTGAGGAGCCACCTACCTTACCCTGCTGTGACAGAGGGTCTGGGGGCTGAAATTCTCTGAAAGGAAAATGAGAATGGCGCAGTGACAGACTCAGGGTGTATTTCATGCAATTTAAACATATTGGATTACAAGTGGAGCGCTAATTTACAGCAAGCCCGTAAAACCGGCAAATTCACCCACTTACAGGTGCACGATAAATAACCAGCCATTACAAGTGTCTGGTTATTGCTAGCAAGAGCTTGCGGTAGCAATTGGCACTCTAAAAATTTACCAGAGGTCACAACTCTGGTTAATTTTAAAAAGGTCCACAAATTGCCCAAAAATGAAGTGTGCATATCCCATATAAAAAAATTTCAGCATCTTTTTTTTTTTTTAAATTACTGCACAAAGCAGTTTTATGGGCTTAAAGTGAGGGGATGTGGGGTGTTAGAGAAAAAAAAAAGAACTGAAAAGTGCCTTTACATTGCAGTCTATGGGTACTGTGTGTTCTCTATAAATATATATACTGTATATATATATATATATATATATATATATATACACACACACATACTAACACATAGCTATATATGTATATACACATAGTAACACATAGCTATATATGTATATACACATAGCTATATATGTATATACACATAGTAACACATAGCTATATATGTATATACACATAGTAACACATAGCTATATATGTATATACACATAGTAGTAACACATAGCTATATATGTATATACACATAGTAACACATAGCTATATATGTATATACACATAGTAGTAACACATAGCTATATATGTATATACACATAGTAACACATAAATATATATGTATATACACATAGTAACACATAGCTATATATGTATATACACATAGTAACACATAGCTATATATGTATATACACATAGTAACACATAAATATATATGTATATACACATACTAACACATAAATATATATGTATATACACATACTAACACAAATATATATGTATATACACATACTAACACATATATATATATATATATGTACAGGTAGCCCTCAGTTTACGCCGGGGTTAGGTTCCAGAAGGAATGGTTGTAAATCGAAACCGTCGTAAATTGAAACCCAGTTTATAATGTAAGTCAATGGGAAGTGAGGGAGATAGGTTCCAGGCCCCTCTCAAAATTGTCATAAGTAACACCTAATACATTATTTTTAAAGCTTTGAAATGAAGACTTTAAATGCTAAGCGGCATTATAAACCTAATAAAATAATCACACAACACAGAATATATAATTAAACTAAGTTAAATGAACAAAAACATTTGCTAAACAGCATTATAAACCTAATAAAATAATCACACAACACAGACTTCACTTGCATTTTTCTGCAAACAGTTCTTTCTATGCATTCAAATCTGGACTGATTTATAGACAGGAAGATCTTGTTCCTTTGAAATCTGCTCGATAGCTCAGGTTTGGTTAAACTGATTAATTTCAGCTTGCTTGGCTTTGCTGCAACACAAGCGGACAGCTCCACCTACTGGCTATTTTAATAAATGCACTGCTTCTCAATGCTTTTCAATAGCAGTCACATGACTGGAAAAAAAGGTTGTTATTCTGAAACGGTGTAAATTGAACCGTTGTAAAACGAGGGTCACCTGTATATACACATAGTAACACATAAATATATATGTATATACACATACTAACACATATATATATGTATATACACATAGTAACACATAAATATATATGTATATACACATACAAACACATAAATGTATATGTATATACACATACTAACACATAAATATATATGTATATACACATACTAACATATATATGTATATACAGATAGTAACACATAAATATATCTGTATTTACACATACCAACACATAAATATATATGTATATACACATAGTAACACATAAATATATATGTATATACACATGGTAAGTTGTAACACAAATATATATATGTATATACACATAAATATATATGTATATACACATAGTAACACAAATATATATATATATATATATATATGTATATACACATAGTAACACATAAATATATATGTATATACACATAGTAACACATAAATATATATGTATATACACATACTAACACATAAATGTATATACACATACTAACACATATATATGTATATACACATAGTGACACATAAATATATATGTTATACACATAGTAACACATAAATATATATGTATATACACATAGTAACACATAAATATATATGTAAATACACATAGTAACACATATATATATATGTAAATACACATAGTAACACATATATATGTATATACACATACTAACACATATATATGTATATACACATACTAACACATAAATATATATGTATATACACATACTAACACATACTGTATATATATATATATATATATATATATATATACACACATACTAACACACATATATATATATATATATATATATATATATATATATATATATATATATATGTATATACACATAGTAACACATAAATATATATGTATATACACATACAAACACATAAATGTATATATATATACATACATACTAACACATATATATGTTATACACATAGTGACACATAAATATATATGTATATACACATAGTAACACATAAATATATATGTAAATACACATATATTGTATATACACATACTAACACATATATATGTATATACACATACTAACACATAAATATATATATGTATATACACATAAAAACACATAAATATATATGTATATACACATACTAACACATACTGTATATATATATATATATATATATATATATATATATATATATGTGTGTATATATACACATACTAACACATATATATACATATGTATATACACATACTAACACATACATATATATGTATATACACATACTAACACATAAATAAATATATATATATATATATGTATATAAACAGTTATATATATATATATATATATATATATATATACACACACACACACATAGTAACACATAAATATATATGTATATACACATGGTAACACATAAATATATATGTATATACACATACTAACACATAAATATATATGTATATACACATAAAAACACATAGCTATATATGTATATACAAATAGTAACACAAACATATATACACATACTAACACATAGCTGTATTAGATATATATATTATATATATATATATATATATATATATATATATATAATCAAATAGCGTCAGCACTTATTGATAAAAAATATCCATTCTTTATTGAGGTAACAAACAAAGTTAAAAACAGCGACGTTTCGAGTCAACACAGACCCTTAGGAGCATGACTAACGGTCTGTGTTGACTCGAAACGTTGCTGTTTTTAACTTTGTTTGTTACCTCAATAAAGAATGGATATTTTTTATCAATAAGTGCTGACGCTATTTGTTTCACTATATTTATATATGTGGGCTGGCAGACCACACTTAGCGTACATGCACTACTCTAACAATGAAAAGTATGCTGAAATATGCTGAAAAAATGCTGAAATAATAGCATAAAGAAAGGTGCTGGACTTACCTATTGAAGTTGTGTATATATATATATATATATATATATATATATATATATATATATATATATGTATATACACATAGTAACACATAAATATATATGTACAGTATCTCACAAAAAAGAGTACACCCCTCACATTTTTGTAAATATTTTATTATATCTTTTCATGTGACAACACTGAAGAAATGACACTTTGCTACAATGTAAAGTAGTGAGTGTACAGCCTGTATAGCAGTGTAAATTTGCTGTCCCCTCAAAATAACTCAACACACAGCCATTAATGTCTAAACCGTTGGCAACAAAAGTGAGTACACCCCTAAGTGGAAATGTCCAAATAGGACTCAAAGTGTCAATATTTTGTGTGGCCACCATTATTTTCCAGCACTGCCTTAAACCTTTTGGGCATGGAGTTCACCAGAGCTTCACAGGTTGCCGCTGGAGTCCTCTTCCACTCCTCCATAAAGACATCACGAAGCTGGTGGATGTTAGAGACCTTGCACTCCCCCACCTTCCGTTTGAGGATGCCCCACAGATGCTCAATAGGGTTTAGGTCTGGAGACATGCTTGGCCAGTCCATTACCTTTACCCTCGGCTTCTTTAACAAGGCAGTGGTCACTTTGGAGGTGTGTTTGGGGTCGTTATCATGTTGGAATACTGCCCTGAGGCCCAGTCTCTGAAGGGAGGGGATCATGCTCTGCTTCAGTATGTCACAGTAGATGTTGGCATTCATGGTTCCCTCAATGAACTGTAGCTCCCAAGTGCCGGCAGCACTCATGCAGGCCCAGACTATGACACTCCCACCACCATGCTTGACTGTAGGCAAGACACACTTGTCTTTGTACTCCGCATCTGGTTGCCACCACACACGCTTGACACCATCTGAACCAAATAAGTTTATCTTGGTCTAATCGGACCACAGGACATGGTTCCAGTAATCCATGTCCTTAGTCTGCTTGTCTTCAGCAAACTGTTTGCAGGCTTTCTTGTGCATCATCTTTAGAAAAGGCTTCTTTCTGGGACGACAGCCATGCAGACCAATTTGATGCAGTGTGCAGCGTATGGTCTGAGCACTGACAGGCTGACCCCCCAATCCTTCAACCTCTGCAGCAATGCTGGCATCACTCATACATCTATTTCCCAAAGACAACCTCTGGATATGACGGTGAGCACGTGCTCTCAACTTCTTTGGTCGACCATGGTGAGGCCTGTTCTGAGTGGAACTTGTCCTGTGAAACCGCTGTATGGTCTTGCCCACCATGCTGCAGCTCAGTTTAAGGAACTTGGCAATCTTCTTATAGGCTAAACCATCTTTATGCAGAGCAACAATTCTTTTTTTCAGATCCTCAGAGAGTTCTTTGCCATGAAGTGCCATGTTGAACTTCCAGTGACCAGTATGAGAGAGTGTGAGAGCGATAACACCAAATTTAACACACCTGCTCCCCATTCACACCTGAGACCTTATAACACTAACGAGTCACATGACACCATGAGAGGGAAAATTGCTAATTGGGCACAATTTGGACATTTCCACCTAGGGGTGCACTCACTTTTGATGCCAACGGTTTAGACATTAATGGCTGTGTGTTGAGTTATTTTGAGGGGACAGCAAGTTTACACTGTTATACAGGCTGTACACTCAGTACTTTACATTGTAGCAAAGTGTCATTTCTTCAGTGTTGATGAAGATATAATAAAACATTTACAAAAATGTGAGGGGTGTACTCACTTTTGTGGGATACTGTATGTATATAATTGTATACATACATATATTTAATATTTGCTGCCCATCGCTGCGCGACTTAGCCCCTTCACTGCGCTAGGTTCTGTGACGTGTCTGACGGAATGAGAGAGAGGCTCCCATTGGAGCCTATGGAAGCACGCACTTGTGAGCGCAAAGCTTCCATGCAATGCAAACGTGAGGTCATGTTCGCATTGCACTTTATTTGTAATACCAGCGTGTGTGCGCCTATATTACTGAGGGGAGCGCAAATATTGCACTCACATTAGCGATATTTTGCACACCACTCGTAATCTGGCTATGATCTTTTGCACTGAAAAGGATTTATGTTTGCAAGAGCAAGCTGCCTGAAGTCTATAAATCTTGTGCAGAACTTTCCTCAGATTTACCCTCCCTGCACCCGATTATTATGTATCCTAGTGAGCAGCCTTCATGCCCCTGCTGAGAATCAGAGAGCGCATTACTGGCAAAGGGTGAGGAAAAGACAAACGTATTGCGTGAAAAAAAAAACATGTTCACAAGGAACAAACAAACTTACTACACTTCTGCTCATGTATTTATGCAAAAAGATATTTTATGCTGTAAAATGACATGTGGCATAAACCTCTGTCCCCTCAACAGGTGCAGTATTAGCCGTAACAATCTAAGTCTCAGCAGTACTGAGAGTTCCTCACACTATTGTATAAACTGTTTATCTCACTCTACAGGCTCTGGGTGAAATGATAGGGCTGCAACAACCAATCGGTAATCTTAATCATAAAAATAGTTGTCAACGAATCTCATTATTGATTAGGTGGTCTGCGATTAGTTTCACTGCACCAGCTGCGTCACTCAGATGAACTCCTGCACATGGTATTGTACAAAAAATGGTATTTATTTATTGGGTTTTTTTATCCGATTAATCAACCAATTAATCAGATAGAAAATAATACCAGTGCACCTGTAAGGTTTGTGGTGCTACAGTGATAAACGTGGGGGCCCCCCAGTATAGCACCGAGAGGAGTCGCACTACAGGTAACGTGACACATTCCTGAACATCTCTCATCCCTTACTCTCCTAAGCTTCACATTTGTGCTCTCTCTGCCTATTCCTTGTGCGGCCGCTCTCCCTCCTCTGCTAGGTCTTTGTTCGGCAGGGTACACACAGTGCAGCGTCTCCTGTCTCTCTGCATCCAGTTTCTATGGAGATAGCGCAGAAAGGAAAACTTAGCATGCAGCAAGGCAGGTGTGGGAGGCAGTGCCAGCTTATTCTACAGCTCTGCTGCCATCACGGCGTGACAGCGATTAACCCTGCCACTGCGAGAATATTCCTATTTCATTCAGAGACCAGCTATTTTATAGACATAATATATAATATAGATGAGGGAAATAACATTCATTCCAGAGCAGAAGTTCTCAGTTAAACACCAAAAAGCCAGAAAGCTTCACAGGTTGTTGTTTTTTTTCACATCTTAATAATTCAAATAATACAGAATTGATTTCCCTGTAACCTTCAGGGTTTGCAGTGAGCACGTCACATAGATAGTGCGGCTGAGCACAGAGGGATAAAGTTGCTGTAGACAAACACTAGGACATACTAGACTTATTGCACAATGTCTGGATTTACAAAACCCTCACAAACAAGTTAAACACACAGTTAAAGCCAACCCTGGAGCGCGAGTGCACTTCTGGACGATGAGCCAACTGGGGGCAGCATATTTGCGTACCCACCAATCACCAGGGCTGGAAATTTCCCAATAGTCTTTCAGTTAAGAAAGGAAAAAGCTACTAGCCCACTCAATGCTAAATATACAGAAGAAACCTCATTTGTTCTTCTTGTTGGTTTTTTAGTATAAAATGCTGAGGGACAATAGCTCCTGACGTTTGTGCACTCGGATATCTCTTTAAATAAAAAGTGAGAATGGCGTAAAAAAAACGCTATCAGAATCGCAGGACAAATACTATTTATAATCTCACACCCAGCCATGGTTCAGCCCCAATAAACCAGGGATAGAGGGGGGAGCTGGTAGGTGGAGGGGGGGGGGAAGACCACTAAACTACAGAAAAAATAAAAGTAAATTAATTTAAAATAAATTATAAATTGGGTACTGGCAGACAACTGCCAGTACCAAAGATGGCCGCCACTAGTGCAAGGGGGGAGGGGTAGAGAGCTGTTTTGGAGGGAGGGGGGAGGAGGGATCACTACATTGCAGAAAAAATAATAATTATAATAAATTATACATTTTTAAAAAAGCCCTAAATTGCATTCTGCAAAATGCTAGTGCTAAAAAAAACACACCCAGTTTTTTTTAATATTATGTCTTTTTAAAGGGGTAGAAGACTTTAAAATGTCTTGTGCATGTGAAAGAACACTTTTTATTTAATTTATTTATTTATTGATATGAAAAAATGATTAACTCTGAAATGCACTTTCAATATTTTCTTGCTTTTCCTGTAAATACTGCACAGTGATTGTTTGATCAGTACACGCTCATTTATATCTAACCTGATTGGCCCAAGCAAAGGAGATGCAATGTCTCATAAGTATGTTTATTGTAAGAGGTATGTCTCTGACCTGCAAAACATGTTAATGTCTTCTGAGAACTGATTGCTCATTGGCTAATAAGCAGACACTCTTATCTTATTGGTTGTCAGTGACACACCTCACAAGCATGAAAACAGAAAAAAACTTGTACAACAAAATATAAGACAAAATCAGCAGCGCCAGTTACAGTGCAGAGTCATGTGACTAACACTGCTGATTAGATCAGCGGCAATGCTGCTAAGTACCAGCAGTGCTCTGCGGTTCCCAAGCGGTACATCTAGTGTGTGTTTACGCCCTTTAGTGCAGGGACAATAGTTGTAAATTGACCTTGTATAGACCGTAGCAGTGTTCTCCAGTGTTGCCAGCCGGGTGGTTTTATGAAGTAGTCATGTGGGAGACTGTAATATTTTACAATATTATAACATTTTCTGCTATTTATAAATCTTACTGAAACTATCCAAAGCACAAATGAATTGTGTCATTTAATATCCAATTATTTTATCATAATTTGTGCAGCAAACATTGAAAACATTTATTAGCTGATTTTAGCTTAAAGGGATATTAAACCCCAATTTTTTCTTTCACGATTTAGAAACATCATGCAATTTTAAACAACTTTCTAATCTACCTCCATTATCGGATTTTCATAATTCTCTTGATATCCTTTACTGAAAAGCATATCTAAATAGGCTCAATAGCTGCTGATTAGTGGCTGCACATAGATGCCTCATGTGATTGGTTCATCCATGTGCATTGCTACTTCTTCAACAAAGGATATCTAAAGAATTAATCAAATTAGATAATAGAAGTAAATTGGAATGTTGTTTGAAATTGTTCTCTTTCTAAATAAAAAAATCATTTTTGGGGGTTTAGTGTCCCTTTAATATTGGCTTGCATCTTAGTGAGGTGGTCAATAAGACCAGCCAGTTGGTGTGCCCATTAAATAGGTTCTGAGGACAACACTGCCCTATTATTCGCAGTACTTTCGGTTTGTAAAGCGATTTGTCAGAATCTCCAGGTGTTTATGTAAATCGTTATAAATAGTTCATGAAGAGTAAGTTTATCCTTGGCTCTGTCCCCAAACACACAAATAAAAAGGCATTTAGTGCCATATGTTGAGCAAAGCCCCAAAGACATTTTGAAATAAAACTTGCAGCATGCAAGAGCAACTGGAAAAGACTGCACACTAGGACCTAGCCCCCTTCATCTCACCATAGCAGAAATAATTTGTTGATGGGCAAAATATCAAATTTTATCTTAAGGGAACGATACCCTAAGGCTCTCAGATCTGGTGAGATTCTCTAAATAAACTTGTCTGTACGGCAAAGTCCCACAGAGAAGTTTATTAAGGTACAGTTTAGCTATAGAGCTGTTATGTTACCCCACCCCCCCCCCCAAGATTCTGTGTCCTCTCTCTCCATGCCGTGAGTTTTTTTATAACTTGGCCCAAAGTGAGAATCTCAAATTTGACATAAAGTAAGAATATGACTCCAAGTATTTCCTGATTTATATTTTTTTTTAGATTTCAGTAGAAACATTAAGGGTGAATGGTGAGCTAAGTTACGCGCAAGTGACAACAGGTTTATCGCGGCTGTTCGCACGCGTCGGAAGGAGCACTCATATAACAATTTGAAAGTAAATGCGAACATGTGAGCGCATTTACAATTTAAAGGGACAGTCAACACCAGAATTGTTGTTGTTTAAAAGATAGATAATCCCTTAATTACCAATTGCCCAGTTTTTGCATAACCAACAGTTATAATTATACACGTTTTACCTCTGTAATTACTTTGTATCTAAGCCTCAGCAGACTGCCCCCTTATTTCAGTTCTTTTGACAGACTTGCATTTTAGCCAATCAGAGCTGTCTCCATGGTAAATTCACGTGCATGAGCTCAATGTTATCTATATGAAACACATGAACTAATGCCCTCTAGTGGTGAAAAACTATCAAAATACATTTAGATTAGAGGCGGCCTTGAAGGTCTAAGAAATTAGCATAGGAACCTCCTAGGTTTAGCTTTCAACTAAGAATACCAAGAGAACAAAGCAACATTGTTGATAAAAGTAAATTGGAAAGTTGTTTAAAATTACATGCCCTATCTGAATCATGAACGTTTTGTTTTACTTGACTGTCCCTTTAAGCTAGAATAATTACTGCAACCTTAGAGCTCTGGTTAACGGTTTTGCAAAACAAAACTTTTCACAAAACACATCAAAAATACATTACCCAATACAGATACACTCATAATAACACCATATAATAAATATACATTACACAGTACAGATACACACATAATAACACTATCTAATAAATATACATTACACAGTACAGTTACACTCATAATAACACCATCTAATAAATATACATTACACAGTACAGTTACACTTATAGTAACACTATCTAATAAATATACATTACACAGTACAGTTACACTCATAATAACACCATCTAATAAATATACATTACACAGTACAGTTACACTCATAATAACATCATCTAATAAATATACATTACACAGTACAGTTACACACATAATAACACTATCTAATAAATATACATTACACAGTACAGTTACACTCATAATAACACTATCTAATAAATATACATTACACAGTACAGTTACACTCATAATAACACCATCTAATAAATATACATTATCCAATACAGATACACTCATAATAACATTATCTAATAAATATACATTATCCAATACAGATACACTCATAATAACACCATCTAATAAATATACATTACACAGTACAGTTTCACTCATAATAACACTATCTAATAAATATACATTACACATTACAGTTACACACATAATACCACTATCTAATAAACACACATTACAAAGTACAGTTACACTCATAATAACACTATCTAATAAATATACATTACACAGTACAGTTACACACATAATAACACAATCTAATAAATATACATTACACAGTACAGTTACACTCATAATAACACTATCTAATAAATATACATTACACAGTACAGTTACACACATAATAACACTATATAATAAATGTACATTATATAGTACAGTTACACACATAATAATAACACCATCTAATAAATATACATTACACAGTACAGTTACACTCATTATAACACCATCTAATAAATATACATTACACAGTACAGTTACACTCATTATAACACTAATAAATATACATTATCCAATACAGATACACTCATAATAACACTATCTAATAAATATACATTATCCAATACAGATACACTCATAATAACACCATATAATAAATATACATTACACAGTACAGTTACACTCCTAATAACACTGGCTAATACATGTACATTACACAGTACAGTTATACTTATAATAACAATATCTAATAAATACATTACACAGTACAGTTACACACATAACACCATATAATAAATATACATTACACAGTACAGTTACACTCATTATAACACTAATAAATATACATTATCCAATACAGAAACACTCATAATAACACTGATTACAATTTTTTTTTTTATAAGGGCTCAAAGATATGAGATCTCAGGTGTTAGAAATATATATATATATATATATATATATATATATATATATATATATATATATATATATATATATATATATATATGTCTGTGTTTATATGTGTGACAGTGTACATATGTACATATGTATTTATATGTGTATATATGTATTTACAGACATATATACACATATAAAGACACACACACATATACATATATATATATATATATATATATAGTGCATTGGAGCCCTTTGCAGTTAAGTAGATGAAAACATGTAAAAACATTTATACAATATTCCTATTTAATAAAGTGTTATACTGTGTATTTACTGTAAATATTTCACATTCCAATGTTCTGCACATAGCAGAATATGTTCGAAGTATTTATAAATATATATATATATATATATATATATATATATATATATATATATATATATATATATATATATATATATATTGGGATGCAACAAATGCAATGGTAAAATTTGTAAAACTTGTACCCATATTGAACAGGGAATCAAATTCAAATCAAGTGCAACAAACAAAGAATTTGATATACGCTACAGAATTACATGTAATACTACACATGTAATTTATCTCCTAACATGCCAGGGATGCAAAAAGAAGTACGTAGGGCGCACAAAACGTGACAGAGTACTTCAACATTTAAGGGATATAGGCAATCCAGACAGTACAACCCCCATAGCAAAGCACTTTAGACAGGAACACAACTCTAATGAATCTCTTTTAACTGTACAAGGTATAGATCATATACCAAGACATAGGAGAGGGGGAGACAGGGAAAGACATTTGGACCAGAGGGAAGTGTTTTGTATCTTTAATTTACAGACAAAACACCCCTCTGGTCTAAACTCAATTATGGATGCAGATCTATTTTACTGAAAGTAAATTGTCTTTAAAACAAATAATTTGCATATAAAATTCAACATTTAAAATGTACTTTACATATATATTTTTTCATAACATCCTTTGTAATTATGAGAGTTATAGATATTTAGTAGTGTGTATTAACATCAGAGTATTATGTTCATTATATATTAACATTTGAATATTCACTCTTGTCTTTAAAGAGTTAATATAATACAGGTGCCTGCAGACACTTTACCTTTAAATAGTACTAGCAGGTGTGAACTCAAATTATGCCAGTGAACAACGGCTAAAGCTTAGCCCGAAACATGTTTGGCGTTGGGTTGTGAACACCTTGTTGCAGGCCTACAACTAGTTTACATGTTTTTTACATGACTTTTAATTGTTTTTTGATAAATAAAATCTATTTTTGTTTTTAAGAAAAAGATTTTTCTCACAGTATATTTTTTCACTTCTGGAACTGCGGGATGAAAAAGTGTTTTTAATATATATATATATATATATATATATATATATATATATATATATATATGTAGTCCTCAGTTTACGCCGGGGTTAGGTTCCAGAAGGAATGGTTGTAAATCGAAACCGTTGTAAATTGAAACCCAGTTTATAATGTAAGTCAATGGGAAGTGAGGGAGTTAGGTTCCAGGCCCCTCTCAAAGTAACACCTAATACATTATTTTTAAAGCTTTGAAATTAAGACTTTAAATGCTAAACAGCATTATAAACCTAATAAAATAATCACACAACACAAAATGTATAATTAAACTAAGTTAAATGAACAAAAACATTTGCTAAACAGCATTATAAACCTAATAAAATAATCACAAAAACAGACTTTACTTGCATTTTTCTGCAAACAGTTCTTTCTATGCATTCCAATCTGGACTGATTTATAGACAGAAAGATCTTGCTCCTTTGCAAGCTGCCCGATAGCTCAGGTCTGGTTAAACCGATTAATTTCGGCTTGCTTGGCTTGCATATCTTTACTGCAACACAAGCAGACGGCTCCACCTACTGGCTATTTTAATCAATGCACTGCTTCTCAATGCTTTTCAATAGCAGTCACATGACTGAAATAAAAGGTTGTTATTCTGAAACGGTGCAAATTGAACCGTTGTAAACCGAGGGCCACCTGTATATATATATATATATATATATATATATATATATACCTATATCTAATCATGTATATATAAGCATAGTAATATATTGTACCAAAATACCATCACATATATGTAGAAATATGTTTTCTGGTTTGTCATATAAATAATAAAGATAATGAAGGATGTGAGCAGTGCACAGGACATTGCACCTTTTACCTTAATACAAATATTGTAACAACCCCAAGTGCAATATGAGCCCTGTACCCTGCAACTTGCTAGTATTTTATAAAGCGTTTTACATATTGCTATAACCAGTAATAAATTCTTCCCCATATTCACTTCAAACCTTACAGCCATTCATTTTAACACAAATCTGAAAGTTTGGGCAGAATATTTAACCATTTGCTGGCGCATTAGTTTCAGTACGGTCACATGATTTATATGTTTGATTAAGATTTTGCATAAATCATTCAGTTTATAAAGAAAAAGATTAAAAAAGAGATAGATAATTATGTCTATAAAAACATTTAAATATTACATTTTGCTATTTAGGTTATTATGTCAATTTAATATTGTTCTAGAAGAGATTACGGCACAATCTAACGTTCAAATCTTTATAAAATTACACAGAAAGCAGCAGAAACCTACCACTATAGAAATAATATATTCTGGGGGTTTATTTTGTTTTTTACATTTGAAACCATATTCCATTTAATTCAGGCAAAAAAATAAATAAATAGCCAAATGATGAAGCCTTTTGCAGATAGTATAGTTAATATCTAAATTACAAAATGATTACATTTACTTTTCATATATTAAAAATAATACTCAATTTATTATAAAAAAACAAATGTTATTACGTAATAGAATACAGAATTAATATTATCAACAGAAACTAATCACAGAATTAAACAGCACCAGTACTTGCTAATTTCAGAATTAAATAAAAATATGATTTTTTTTATTACATTCCCTTTAATAAAGCAGAATAATATGATTAGTAAAACAAAACCACTGCGTAAGCCGCTAAATATTGTCATTTCATACCGTGCAGGATCTTTAAGGATATATATATATATATATACTGTATATAAATAATGATTTACCTCTGAAGCCTACGTCTGAGCACTAAGCACTTTGTATATTTTTGGTTTGTAGTAAAAAAAAAAAAAATCAATATTATGTCACTAGCGAGAAAAATGCTTCTGAAACCAGCTAATTAATTTCCTCTACCAGAAGGTACCAGAGTATCCTCGGACCTGTCTAGGATCCATCGTCCGGCTACAGATTTCCGTATCACCGTATGAAAAACTGCACTTTTATGGTAAATATAGATTTCAAAAATCTTTATATTTTAGTATTTGCAGTGAAATTATAAATAGTGCAATCCAGCGCAACAGGCACGTGATAAAGGCGCTTATGACAGAATATCTTAACTTAAACTATAGCTGCACACAGGCAGTTAAAGGGGACAAAAATCATATTAAAGGGACATGAAACTCAAAAATTGGCTTTTATAATTCAGACAGCACAGCAATATTACAACTTTCAAATTTATTTCTGTTATCAAATTGTCTTCGTTCTCTTGGTATCTTTTGTTGAAATGTTTTGAGTCACAAAATAATATTTTTGGGTTTCATATCCTTTTAAGTACTTAAGGTTCTACCTTTGTATTCAAAAAGGCACCGTGGGGAAAGACAGAGGTTAAAAGCAGGAATTTCCCTGTTTTTGCACTTAAAGGGACAGTACACCCCTGACTGGTAATAAAATATACAATTATACACAGTAAAATAAGTTCACAATATACTGTCATTATTTATTTTAACCATAAGACTCCACAAGTCTAACATTGCCACATATCTGTCCCTAATTTGTTATCTTATTTCTGCTCAGGCCAAACAATTGGCATTTGGTTAACAGAGCCATAATGGCAAACGCTGCCTTCTGCAGACGCAAGTTCGGATTTTGTCCCCCAAATAGAGAAAACAGTGGGTGGCATTTGGACATTGAAAAATAATTACATCAAACAAGGTGTTAATCTTATCTAATAACTTAAAGGGACAGTCTAGACCCAATACATAAATATCATTACTTATTGGTACCTACCAGAGAAGCATCCTGCAACTGGTCCTACATCTATAAGCTTGTAAGGAGTCCATGAAACATTTATATATTCATTGTTTGTTAGGAGCCTATTGTGTGTATATTTTGGTAAGTTAAATTTCTCCAATCACGATCAACTATTAAACAAGTTCTCCTAATCGCACACTATGATTTGTGCACGTGCAGTTTGAAAATATTAAACATGCACTGCTAAACTGTCATTCAAGAAAACAGCTAACTGGACTAAAAAAAAGCTGTGGGCGGAGCTTGGCGGCCATTTTCGGCTGCTAACAAACGTATTTAAACGTGTCATGCACTCCTTACAAGCTTATAGATGTGGAATCTGTTGCAAGATGCTTCTCTGGTGTGTAAACAATAAGTAATAAAGAATACGTATTGGGTCTAGACTGTCCCTTTAATGTTCATGCCATGTGACCATTAGACCACTGTCTGAGAGCATACGCATTCGTGTGACATCAAAACCACGTGTGCCAACTGATCGGAAGCGTGCACAAGATGTCAGAATGGGAAATGTTACAAGCGCTTCTGTAAAACATCTGTAATGTCATTTAAACTGTACTTTCCTCCATTAGAAATACAACTTTCAGCGACAATGTAACAATATGATTTTTGTACCACTCAGTTTACTAAATAAAACCTCGCTTGACCACACTACTGCAAAGTATTTAAACCGGGGTGTTAAACATAAAGCCAGTTTACTTTGTGTACTACCAGATTAACTGTATATGTGTGTGTGTGTGTAACGTGGTCCTCAGATTATCTGTACATGTGTGTGTGTAACGCGGCCCTCAGATTATCTGTACATGTGTTTGTGTAACGCTGCCCTCAGATTATCTGTACATGTGTGTGTGTGTAACACGGCCCTCAGATTATCTGTACATGTGTGTGTGTAACGCGGCCCTCAGATTATCTGTACATGTGTGTGTAACACGGCCCTTAGATTATCTGTACATGTGTGTGTGTAACGCGGCCCTCAGATTATCTGTACATGTGTGTGTGTAACGCGGCCCTCAGATTATCTGTACATGTGTCTGTGTATTGCGGCCCTCAGATTATCTGTACATGTGTGTGTGTGTGTGTGTGTGTGTGTAACACGGCCCTCAGATTACCTGCACATGTGTATGTGAGCGCAGGCCTCAGATTACCTGTACATGTGTGTATGTAGCGCAGACCTCAGATTATCTGTACATGTGTGTATGTAGCACAGGCCTCCTATTACCTGCACATGTGTGAATGTAGCACAGGCCTCATATTACCTGCACATGTGTATATGTAGCGCAGGCCTCAGATTACCTGCACATGTGTGTATGTAGCGCAGGCCTCATATTACCTGCACATGTGTGTATGTAGCGCAGGCCTCATATTACCTGCACGTGTTTATGTAGCGCAGGCCTCATTATCTGCACGTGTGTGTATGTAGCGCAGGCCTCATATTATCTGCACGTGTGTGTATGTAGCGCAGGCCTCATATTATATGCACATGTGTGTATGTAGCGCAGGCACCAGTTTACTTTCAACTTGTAATACGCTCGCAAGTTAGCCCAGGCACGGTATTTCAATATTGAGCGAACGTTAACGCGCTACTTGTAGAATTGCCCTATCGGTGAGATATACACACTAAACCTGAGATATACACACTGTGTACCTATGTAGCGCAGGCCTCAAATTACCTGCACATGTGTGTATGTAAGCGGAGGCCCCAGTTTAACTTTCAACTTGTAATATGCTCGCAAGTTAGCCCAGGCATGGTATTTCAATATTGTGCGAACGTTAACGCGCTACTTGTAGAATTGCCCTATCTTTGAGATATACACACTATACCTCAGATATACACACTGTACCCGAGATATAAACACTGTACCTGAGATACAAACACTGTACCTGAGATACAAACACTGTACCTGAGATATACACACTGTACCTGAGATATACACACTATACATGAGATATACACACTATAGGTGAGATATACGCACTGTACCTGAGATATACACACTGTACCTGAGATATACACACTATAGGTGAGATATACACACTATAGGTGAGATATACACACCGTACCTGAGATATACACACCATACCCGATATATACACACTATACCTGAGATATACACACTATAGGTGAGATATACGCACTGTACCTGAGATATACACACTGTACCTGAGATATACACACTGTACCTGAGATATACACACTATAGCTGAGATATACACACTATAGCTGAGATATACACACTGTACCTGAGATATACACACTGTACCTGAGATATACACACTGTACCTAAGATATACACACTATACCTGAGTTATACACACTGTACCTGAGATGTACACACTGTACCTGAGATATACACACTGTACCCAAGATATAAACACTGTTCCTGAGATATACACACTATAGCTGAGATATACACACCATACCCGATATATACACACTATACCTGAGATATACACACTATAGGTGAGATATACGCACTGTACCTGAGATATACACACTGTACCTGAGATATACACACTGTACCTGAGATATACACACTATAGCTGAGATATACACACTATAGCTGAGATATACACACTGTACCTGAGATATACACACTGTACCTGAGATATACACACTATACCTAAGATATACACACTATACCTGAGTTATACACACTGTACCTGAGATGTACACACTGTACCTGAGATATACACACTGTACCCAAGATATAAACACTGTTCCTGAGATATACACACTATAGCTGAGATATACACACTGCACCTGAGATATACACACTATTGGTGAGATATACACACTGTAGCTGTGATCTACACACTGTACCTGAGATATACACACTATAGGTGAGATATAAACACTGTAGCTGAGATATACATTACTGTACCTGAGATATACACACTATAGGTGAAATATACACACTGTAGCTGAGATATACATTACTGTACCTGAGATATACACACTGTACCTGAGATATACACACTGTACCTGAGATATACACACTGTACCCGAGATATACACACTGTACCCGAGATATACACACTGTACCCGAGATATACACACTGTTCCTGAGATATACACACTATAGCTGAGATATGCACAGTATAGGTGAGATATACACACTGTAGCTGAGATATACACACTGTAGCTGAGATATACACACTATAGGTGAGATATACACACTATAGGTGAGATATACACACTGTACCTGAGATATACACACTGTTCCTGAGATATACACACTGTTCCTGAGATATACACACTGTTCCTGAGATATACACACTGTACCTGACATATACACACTGTAGCTGTGATATACACACTATAGGTGAGATATACACACTGTACCTGAGATATACAAACTATAGGTGAGATATAAACACTGTACCTGAGATATACACACTATAGGTGAGATATACACACTGTACCTGAGATATACACACTATACCTGAGATATACACACTATAGGTGAGATATACACACTATACCTGAGATGTACACACTATAGGTGAGATATACACACTATACCTGAGATATACACATTATAGGTGAGGTATACACACACTATAGGTGAGATATACACACTATAGGTGAGATGTACACACTATAGGTGAGATGTACACACTATAGGTGAGATGTACACACTATAGGTGAGATGTACACACTATAGGTGAGATGTACACACTATAGGTGAGATATACACATTATAAGTGAGATATACACACACACTATAGGTGAGATATACACACTGTACCTGAGATATACACACTATACCTGAGATGTACACACTATAGGTGAGATATACATACTATAGGTGAGATATACACACTGTACCTGAGATATACACATTAAAGGTGAGATATACACACTATAGGTGAGATATACACACTGTACCTGAGATGTACACACTATAGGTGAGATATACATACTATAGGTGAGATATACACATTAAAGGTGAGATATACACACACTATAGGTGAGATATACACACTATAGGTGAGATATACACACTGTACCTGAGATATGCACACTATACCTGAGATATACACACTGTACCTGAGATATACACATTAAAGGTGAGATATACACACACTATAGGTGAGATATACACACTATAGGTGAGATATACACACTGTACCTGAGATATACACACTATAGGTGAGATATACACACTGTACCTGAGATATACACACTGTACCTGAGATATACACACTATAGGTGAGATATACACACTGTACCTGAGCTATACACACTATAGGTGAGATATACACACTGTACCTGAGATATACACACTATAGGTGAGATATACACACTGTACCTGAGATATGCACACTATAGGTGAGATATACACACTGTACCTGAGATATACACACTATAGGTGAGATATACACACTGTACCTGAGATATGCACACTATAGGTGAGATATGCACACTGTACCTGAGATATACACACTATA